>NW_026057577.1:61909258-61942578 GCF_023721935.1 Panthera uncia
AAATGTCATATGTATGTTTATGACACAGCCTGGATGTCTTCCTTGAACTCTGAACTCACATAGCCAATCGCCTACCCTACATCTTCGCTTGAATGTTAGTAAGCATTTCACACTTAACATGTCCCAATACAAACTCCTGCTCTTCCCTCCTCCCTCCTCCCTCTATTGTCTTTCCTATCTTAATACATCCATTGCTACCACTCTGATCCAAGCCACTGTTATCTTTTACCTGGATGAAGAAATAGCCTATTATCTAGACTCACAGGTCCATCCTGGCTCCACTTTGGTTTACTCTTATGAGAGCAGCTAGAGGGACCCTGTTAAAACCTAAGCCAGAACATGTCATTCCACTATTGAATATTCTCCAGTGGCTCCCTGTCTCTCTCAGAGTGGAAGCCACGAATGGCCCAAAATTGTGTGGGGTCTTTGTACACCTGGCTCCATAGTACCTCTCTAATTGTTTTTTCTACTGCTCCGCCTCATGCTCAATCTGCTCCAGCCATAGGGGTCTCCTTGCTGTTCCTTAAAGCATACTTAACACTCACTCCCACCTAAATGCTTTCCACTTGCTTTTTTGTCTGCCTGGATCACTCTGGCTCCAGATACCTGCTTGCCTTGTTCCCTCACTTCTTTCCGATCTTTATTAAAATGTTACCTTTTCTGGGGCGCCTGGGTGGCTCAGTCGGTTAGGCGTCCGACTTCAGCTCAGGTCACGATCTCGCAGTCCTAGAGTTCGAGCCCCGCGTCGGGCTCTGGGCTGATGGCTCAGAGCCCGGAACCTGCTTCTGATTCTGTGTCTCCCTCTCTCTCTGCCCTCCCCCGTTCATGCTCTGTCTCTCTCTGTCTCAAAAATAAATAAACGTTAAAAAAAAATTTTTAAAAAATGTTACCTTTTCAGTGAAGACTTCCCTGAACATCTCTTTAAAATTATAACTCTCTTGTTCAACACTTCTTGCCCTCCTTCTTTGATTTATTTTTTACTTTTAGCCTATTATTCGTTTATTGAACATTTGAGCAATGTGTGGCCTGTTTTACAGAACTGTTTCTTTTTTTTTTTAATTAATTAATTTATTTATGAGAGAGAGAGAGAGAGCATGAACAGGGGAGAGTTAGAAAGAGAGGAAGAGAGACAAAATCCCAAGCAGGATCCACAGTATCAGCCTGGAGCCTGACATGGGGCTCACACTCACAAACCGTGAGATCATGGCCCGAGCAGAAATCAAGAGTCAGATACTTAACTGAGCCACCCAGGTGCCCCCAGAACTGTTTCTTAATATACTCTTTCTCCCTATTCCTTGTTACTTATCTGTTCAAAAAGCTAGATTTCCACTTTCTTTCTTGCTTTCTTGTTCATTGCTTACTGAGGGACTGCTGTGTATCAGACCCTGTGTTCGGTGCTGAAAAATACTGTAATGAAACAAACATCCATGCTATCATGGAGCCTGTCATACGGTTGCTGGAGAAAGACACTGGCTAAATAACACAAATACATTTAAGCTATAAATGGTAGTAAAGGATTATGAGGGCAGAAACAGTACTATAGTGACATTAGAGCTGAGTGAAGGTGTAAAGGATGAGAAGGAACAAGTAAAGCAGACCCCATACAGTCTGGAGGGGGTGCATTTCAGGGAAAGCAAACAAACCCATATGAAGGACCCAAGGGAATTACAAACAAAAGAAAAAAAAAAACCCACGACATCTTTGAGAAACCAAAAGAAAGCCAATGTGTTTGAAGTGAGAGATTGACAGTTCCTGTAGGTTCTACAGTGTCATGTAATCGTAAAGAGATTGGAGGTCACATCCAGGCTTCGCCTTTTATTTGGCTTGCCATATTTGACAAGTTACTTAACTACTCTGTGCCTTAGTTTCCTCATCTGTAAAATGGGCATATTTTTAGTGCCCACTTCATATAGTTGTTGGGTTATCAAATGAGCCATTACATGAAAGTACTTAGAACAGTATTTGCCATGTAGTATATATTTTAATATAAATTTCAACATATATTCTGAATTCAATTTCTTCTCACCACATGTGCAGCGTCTACTCTGGTCCACCACCATTTCTTGCCCTATTCCTAAAAAATTGCTTTCTATTTTGGCTCTTTGTATTCACAAGCCAGTATAATCCATACTCCACACAGAAATCAGGGAGAATTGTTTTTTATTGAAATTTAATCATACCACTCATCTGCTCAAAACATTCCTAGATTTAAAGTAAATCCACTTAGAATAAAATACCAGGCTTTTTTCCATGGGCCTTAAGGCCCTCCATGACCTGGCTTTTGCTTACCCTTCTGCACTCATTTTCTACCAGGTTCCCTTCACTCACTATGTTTTTCTGTCTCAATCTTATTTTCATCTCCTAGACTTTCAGTGTCACGTTTTCCATCTCCAGTGGGTGCATTCTCTAGCTCTCCACTCCTCACTTTTCACCTCTCTGCTCAAATAACCTCTTAAAAATGACTTTCAGGATTGTTGCATCTAAACAGGCACATACTGGGGCACATGGAGGGCTCAGTCAGTTGAGCATCTGACTCTTGATTTCCGCTTAGGTCATGACCCCAGCCAAGGTTGTGGGATGGAGCCCCAAGCCAAGCTCTGCATTGAGCATGGTGCCTGCTTAAGATTCTCTCTCTCTCTTTCTCTCTTTCCCTCTGCCCCTCCCCCACTGTCTCTCTCTCTCTAAAATAAAACCTTTTTTAATTAAACAAATAAACAGCGAGATACTTTGTCCTCCATTCCTGTGAATCATTTACTGTTTTATTTTTTACTTTAGACTCTTTCTCAGCTGAAGTTACATTAATTATTTCATTGTTTACATGTCTTCTTTACTAGTTGTGAGAGCCTATAACTATTATATACTAGGGACTCAATACCTATTTGTTAAATAAATGGATTCTTTTACATATTCTGAAAAATGAAAGAAGAATGATTGAAGATATTTTCCTGGAGGTTGTGAATTATTTCCACTTTTCAGCTGCGCAGATGGGAAGGCATGTTTTTAGCTGTCTCATTTGTTTCTTCTCTCTCAGGGATTGTTGTCTGGTACTGCCTGTCATTCAGTATCTGAAAACCATTGTTTTATACGTTTTATTTGTTTTGTCATTGTTGCTGTTATTGTTGTTTAAAAACAAAGAATAAATCTGATTCCCATTTCTCTGTCTTGGTGGAAACTAAACACTTCCACATATATGATTTTCATGACTCCAAATGGATGTACTTTGTATGGACTTTAACAAATGGAGAGTATCTCAATAAAAGCAATTCATGTATAGTATTGTGTTTCCTTTCGATTGTATCCCAGGTCCTTGATACTTAAGTCAATACACTACTATCTTGGGATACCATGCATGTCACTGGGAGATGTATGAATACAAACTTAGAAGGGTCTATTTAGCATTTCCTTGCTCTTTTCCTAGGACTCATCTCTGTTATTTCAGATCTTGTGTGTTGAAGAACCATGGTAGATCCAAGATTAGATGCTGCAGACCCACAATCCAACATGTGACTGGACCCTATGTGGTGCTTTGAACAATTCTTGCTGATTTTTCCCTAAACCAGATAGACTGTTTCTAAACACAGTGCTAGAAAAGGGAACACACTGAGGTAATACCTTCAAGAATTTAATTGTTTTGAGAGTCAACACAAAGTTTTTGTTGTAAGAAGCATGCCCCCACCTCCCACCCTGGAAAAATATTTAAATGCTAAAATTAAATAGACTTATTCAATAGATCTATACTTGGAATTTGAAATATGGTTCAAAACAAAAAAAAATATTTCTATAGAAAATCATGCTTCTATTGCATTGATTTCGAGGCAAAATATTTCAACTTAAATATCCTGGAATTGCCTTTCTACAAACTAAGAAGTGGATAATTAGACATGAATTCAACCACTAACACTTATACTTTCTATTTTCATTCAGAACGAAACTAGTTTTCTCCATCAGTTAAAAGGCTGAAAATGGGTAATTTTATTACAGCACTGAAAACTGTTTGATATTTAGTTCTTTGTGTAATCAAAAGGAAATACATAAAGAACTTTGATAAAGACCTTCTGTTGGTAATTGTTCTGATGTGTGATGCCAGTTGCTGTATGGAGACCTAGTCTGGCTCCAAGAAGCTGTATATACCCTACATATAATGATCCCCTGGAAGGAGGGGAAAACACTAATTTACACTGAACAATTAGTTCTAATACAAATGGAGAATATCAACTAGTGAGTTTTTTATAATGTAGTTTGAATTTTAGATGTAAAAGAATATTGAAATTTCCTGTTCCATACTACTAGGTTAACCATAGTGGCCTGACATCAGTGTCTAGCTTTTAGGTGCTAACTTGGATTAAAGGCTTCATTAAAGTATTTTGGTTATTAAGTTGCCTAGAAGACCTGACTTGTGAAAATCTCGTTCATCAGAAATCTCTAGGAGACACTTGCTATTATTGGGTAGGATACAATAGGGACAGTGGAACAAAATGTGAATGTACATTCATTCATTCAATATATATATATATATATATATATATATGATAGGCACAAACTATGTTTCAGTCACTGTCCTAGGTATTTTGGGAACATCAGTAGACAAAAACAAAAATGCCTACAATTCCTGCCCTGATAGAGCTTAAGTCCTATTAGAGGACAAACACACAATAAACATAAACATAATAGCTGAGTATATTACCAAGTAGAGAAAGTGATAACTTTGGAGAAAATAATAGAAAGTGAAGTAGGGGCAGGCAAGCTGGCTGCGGTGTCAATGATGTCTGGGTATATCTCATACAAAAAGTATGTTTTGATTAAAAACTTGAAGGAGATGAGGTACTTAGCTAAATGATATCAGAAGAAATAGTGTTCCAAGCTGAGGGAGTGGTCAGTGCAAAGGCTCTAAGATGGGAGATTCCTTGAAAGACAGTGGGTAACAGCAAGAAGGCTAGCATGCACAGAGTAGAATGAACAAGCCAGGGGTGGGGTTGGGGATGGGGATGGGGGTAGGGTATTGGGAAAAAGATCATAGGTAATACAGAGCTAGATTTTTGGGTTTTACTCTGAGAGATATGGGGATCCACTGCGTCACTCGAATCACCTCCCCATTCTTAAAAGAGGAGACATTTTTTGCTCTATATGTCTAAAATTAATTATCTACTTTGGTCATTATGGCTGAAGCTGTACTTCTTCCCATCCCGAGCACTGACCTCTGCCTTGTCTCCCAGAGCATCAACATCATCACTTACTTTATATTAAGGAGTGATAAGTTTATGGTACTTAGCCAGTTAATAAAGAAATTAATAGCAGTAATAGCTTTGTAAATTACCATAGTCAAATTCCTTTTTACCATGAGCTAGGACATGAGTCAACAAGCGTTTTTCTTTTTTCTGTAAAGGGGCAGAGAGTAAATACTTTTAGCCTCTCTGATATATGGTGTCTGTTGCAAATACTCAGCACTGCCATGGGGGTATGAAAGCAGCAATAGATAACAGTGTAAACAAAGATACACAGCTTGGTTCCAGTAAAAATTTATTTACAAAACTGAGTGGCAGGCTAAATTTGGGCCACAGGCTGTAGTTTGCTTACCTTTACGATAGAATATAGAGGGTATATTAGCTTTGGAGTAGGGACCAGTGGGTGAGGAGGGGTGCAGCACAGTGCCCGCAAAGAGCAATCATAAAACTCTGGTATCGGACAGACCTGTCCTTCAAGCTCAATTCTTCTCTTTGCACTATTCACATAGCAGGTGTTATGGGCTGAATGTTTGTGCCCTCCTCCTACCCCCTGCTCAAATTCATATGTTGAAGTCCTAACTCTCAATGCAATGGTTTATGAAAGTGGGGGCCTTTTGGAGGTAATTAGGTTTAGATGAGGTCATGGTGGTGGGGCCCCATGATGGGATTAGTGTCCTTATGAGAAGAGAAAGAGAGACCAGAGCTTTCTCTTTTTCTCTCTACCATAGGAGGACACAGCAAGAAGACAGACATCTACAAGCCAGGAAAAGGATCATTAGTGGGAACTGAATTTGCAGGCACCATGATTTTGGATTTTCTAGCCTCCACAACTGTGAGAAATAAATGTGTGTTGTGTAAGCCACTCAATCATGATATTTTTTTATAGCAGCCCAAGCTGACTAAGACAGCAGGCATTCAAAAATACAAGAGAATGTTTACCAGTTATCAGACTTTCAGCAAAAATTGTCACTTCAGGATACAATGATGACTTCAGAAATAAGGGAGAAAATGTTGTTGGATTCACTATTCTCTCTAAATATTGCCTCTGTCCCCTTCCCTCAGTCCTGTCCTCCCAGTACTCCAGTTACACAGATTTACACCTTTTGATTATGCCTTACATGTCTCTTACTTTCTGTTTTGTTTCCTCTATTTGGTTTTTATGCCTCTGTTTTGCCTATTTTTATTTACCTGTCTTCCATTCCTCAGCCCTGGCTTATATTGTGTTCAGTCTGCTGTAAAACCTACCCGATGATTTCTTAATTTCAAGTATTGTGTTTTTCAATTCTAAAATGTCCTTTTGATTTTTTATTTATTCTTTTTATTTTTTGCTTAATTCTCAATATTTTCTGCTATTCAACCAACTTCTTCTTCTAATATGTGGATCATCTGTGGATCTCTTTTTCCCCTTGGTTGTTAGCAAACTTCGTGTGTCCTATGTATTATCATGCTTCATAAATTTGGATATTGTGGGTTAAAAAAAGAACTGTAGAGGCTCTGTGATTTCTTTCAAAAAGAGCTAGTTTTTTGTTTGCTTGTTTGTTTGTTTGTTTGTCTGTTTTTGGCAGGCAGACAGACCCTGCTGAGGTGTGATTTTAGGCTTTCTTAAGGCCAGACTGTTAAATTTTTACCTTGTTTGACCTTATTTCTGGTTGGTTTCTCTTGCTACTAAGGCATTCCCCTTCTGAAGTCTTGACTAAAATTTTATAGTGTTTACTGATACATCTCCTCTTTGGTAAGGCTTAAATTCTAACTTCTGTTTTCTCAGTACGGCATGCTGCTGAAATCTGTGATCAGATTTTTAGATCTCCAGCTGCTATTTTCATCTGGTTTGGCAGAATCTCACTCGACTCATGCACAGCTTAGACACTGTCCAACAGCTTGTGGGGAATATGTACATGGGTTTCTGGGCTCCTTTTCTGAATTTCTTTCACTATCCACAAATTTGCTTCTGGAGTGCCTCACCCCTGCAAGACAGCCACTTGCTATGTGGGCCTTATTTCCTCATGCTTGAATGTGGAAAAACATCTTAGAGAAAAAGCCAGAGGACATAGGGGCTCACTTTCTGTGCTTTCTCCTCTGAAGGCTTATAGCACCTATATTGCTGGCTGCCTCATGGATTTGTTTTGCATGTCTTATCCAGTTCTTACTGCAGTTCCAGTCATAGCATGAATCCAATACAAGATGCTCCTCCATGGCTGGAACTAGCTCCCCTTTACTCTTCAACTCACTGGAAGGTAATTTCCATCCCACTCCTCCTGTGAAACTGCTCTTGCTGGGGTCACCACTAACTTCCATGGTGCTGCTCCAGGGCATTCTTCTCAGGCCTTATTCTACTCTCTCTCTTAGTAGCATTTGACACAGTTGACCTCTTTCTGTCTTTGGCTTTCATGTCACACACTCTTGGAATTCCTTCTACCTCTGTGACCATTTTTCCTCAGTCTTCTTTGTAGACTTAACTCTCCTTTATCCAACATTTAATGTTGGGGCCCCTCACAGGCTCTCTGATAGGTGCTCTTTGTGTCTGCCTCTACAGCCCTTTGTAGATGATCTCATTCAAATCTGATGACTGCCACACTATGGTGGAAACTGTCAGATTTATATTCCCAGACCAGGGCCCTTTTCTAAGCTTCACAACTTGGATCTAATAGCCTACCAGAGATCTCGACTCGGATGACTCACAAGGATTTCCAAATTTAGTGTGCCAAAGCTGAACTACTTTTGTGCTGTATGCTGACCTTCCCCTCTTCCCGAGTTCTTTACTCAGTAAAGGACATCATCATCCTCCACACCCTCCCTGCCCTGCCTGTTACCCTTGCCAGACACTTGGGAATAACCTGGATTCTTCCCTCACATTTCAACACACCAGGTTTCAGTAGCTCATCTTTTCCTTAGTTTTTCAAGTTTGTGAGAGTTCATCTTGTTGCTGGCTGAGGACTTTACTTTCTCTGCTCTGGGTCAAGTACACAGTTCCCATCAGAGTCTTTTTTGTTAGGGTATTTGAGAGTATAGGGGCTGTGAACTTTGAAATCACAGCAGAGGACAGGTACCTAAGGTCATAGGCAAGGCCAAAGCCATCGAATACAGATTAATTTATGTTTGCTATGCTCGGTTTCAGATGTTTAGAACATTTGTGATTAATGTTTAAATAATTTCTGAGAGACTTTAGAAATTTGGAAGCTAATGATAGGGATTATAAGGTAAATTCTATAAGGCTTGTCTCATGGAAGATAGTTATCATCTCATAGCAGCTACTTGCTGGTTGGACTATGAATTTGTGTTCCACAGGTTGAAATTTTAGGCTCATTTTATTCGTATATGATTGGCAGTTTTAAATTTATGCCTGCCATCTAGTCTACTAAATATCTTAGAAAGTTAAAATACTTCTTAAAAAGAATAGTATGCTTTAGTTAATGAGAGATGGTCTAAACGTACTGATACTCTTTATTTTTGTACAATTTGCTTCAGAACCCCAAGACATGGCACAGTACCCACTGACCCTGGGTGACCTTAGGCGAGTCAGTTACCTTCTCTGTCTTTACTTTCCTCATTTATAAATTGATAATAGTGCCTGCCTCATTGGTCGTTATGAGGTTCAAGTGATTTTGTATTTATAAAGTGCCTAGAATGGCACTTGGCACAGTGTAAACATGATGATAACTGTTAAATAAATTAAATAAAGTATGCCTGGCTTTTCCTTTTTAATTTCTGTATTATTTTGTGGAAGAACTAAGGTGTCAGCAACCCTGGATTCTCACCTCAGAGGTGTTTGTCTAGCCTTGTGGCCTTAGCACCACTTAATTTTTAGTATCCCTTAGCTTTGGTTCTGTATCTGTAACATAATAGGTAACACTAACGGGATACTTCCCTTGTGCTTCTGCGAAGCACTTGACCTACATCATTGCACAACGATGTGTCTAGATAGGTTGTGGGACAATAGTCTTTATTTTATCTGAGGTTTAGAGAAGAGAATAACTTGCCTGAAGTTACACAGCTAGTAAACGTGGCATCCAGGCAGCATCTCTGGTTCCAGAATTCAAAGCTCTCAGACACCTCATTCTTTCTCAGGGCTGCTTATTATTTTACTTACAGAGCTTTTACGCATTGAAAAGCAGCCCAGATTTCAGCCAGGCCTCTGCCTCTGAAAACGTCTGCAGCTTGGCTGTGCAAATCCCTGAGATTGTCTCATAACAGAGTGAGACGTCGCCACTGCCTCCTGGTGCAGGCTGGATTCCAGCCCACTTGAACAGCTCTCTAGCTCTCCTGGAGATGAGTAGTGCAGCCTGGGCTGGCCTTCGTTCCTTGGCTTTTGGCTCTCTTCTGTCATTGCTTTCTTTTTAGAATGCATTTGCATTTATAACAAAGAAATCATGCAGCCCCTAAGCCCAGTGTTTTCTTTGAATTATGTCCTCGTTTCCCTTGGCAACCATGTAGCTTGACCCCCCACCAAGCAGGTCTCCCTGTAGCTTCAGCATTTCAGAACTGAATCCTGCTGTCAATAGAATTGTTGGTTTTCCAGAATCTAGATTATCCTTGCAGAGGTCCTCAAGTGACAACGTATTTGTTTATTTGTCATTTAATACCTTTGTCACTCTAATGGTGAGAAAAGCAGGGCAGGAAGGAAGGGTCATATGGTGGCAGGGTAGTGTTTTCAGACCAATAGAGTCTTGCGGTACCTCTTAAACCACACTGTGTTAGTGGTCAGCACTAGAAAGAGTCTCCACCATGGAGATGAAGAAATCAAGGCCAGTAGAGGCTAACTGCTTTGCTCAGGATCCTATGTTACCTCGACACTTGACCAGGACCAGCCTTCCTGACACACCTATTTCACACCAAACTCATGTGTGTAGCAGGTATGAATCCCAGACCACAGATTCAGGTGTGCACTGTACTGAAGTGTGCCCCCCAAAAAGATATATTCAAGTCCTAACTCTTAGAATCTGTGAATATGAAAATCAGGTCTTTTCAGATGTAATCAAAATAAAGTCATATTGGATTAGGGTGGGCCCTAAATCCAATGACTGGTATCCTTATGAGAAGAAGAGAAGACGTAAAGGGACATGCACACAGGGCAGAAGGCTGTGTGAACATGGAGGCAGAGACGGAAGTGTTGCAGGACCTCAGGCATTGTTGGTGAAGGGGAGCAGAATACACCATCCCAAAATATACCTCTTTGGCATAAGGATTATTTTAGGCCGATTAAGTTTAAGAAGTAGCAGGCACAGGAATGCTTTGAAGACTGAGTAGAAGTTACCCTTTTGTAAGAGACATTTACATTTATAAAGAAAATCTCCAATTTGAGGGTGTCTTCCTCTCTCCCAGGGAGAGGAAGAGGACTAAATCTCTAGAAACTCTGACCAGTGGAGGCAGCAAGGACTTCAACCTGCACAGCCATGATCTCATCATTTGTTGAGCTTTGCCTGGTAACATCCCATCACTACCCTCCCTCAGCATCATCTTTTGTCTTTTTCTGAAGATGGTATTTAAGGTGGTGACTTGGACCGTTTGGGGAAGTTAGTTTTCCTGGGGATCTCCCATGTACACGTGTTATTAGACTTCTGTTTGATTCTCTCCTATCAATCTGTCTTCTATCATAGGTGGACCTTAGCAAAGAACCTAGAAGGATAAAGGGAAAATTATTTTCCTCCTGTATACTGGCAACCACCAGAAGCTAGGAAGAAGCAAAAAGAGAGTTTCCCCTACAGTTTTCAGGGGGGAGCACAGCCCTGCTGCCACCATCATTTTGTGCTTCTAGCCTCCAGAACTGAGAGAATACATTTCTGTTGTTTTGAGCCACCCACTTCGTGTAATCCATTGCAGCAGTCCTTGGAAGCTAATACAATGTGGCTATTAAATATAATTTTATTTTTGTGTAATTCAACATGAGGTTTATTTTGTCCTTCAGTACTTCCAGGGGGTAAGCACGTAAAGCCCAATCCATTTAAGCTTCCCCTACCTCCCAGGGCTGTGTCTAAGCTACGATGTATGCATGTCGGTGCAACCCAGTTGTCTGGTGATGCCTTGTTTCTGTGCCCATGGCCTCTAGAGATCGGATGGCTCCAGCAGCTTCCAACCTACCACAGGGGATGAGATTCCCAGACAGGCAATTTACACGCATGTACACCTAGTTGCGGTGTTAAGGACAATTCCACACTGAGTTCTTCTTTGTCATGAGGGCTCTGCGGGCCTCTCTTCCCAAAACACACCTATTTTCTTGCAAATTTATCCCACCTCTGTGGTGGAAAAAGAAGTAGATCCAGTTCCCTCCACCTTGATTATTGACACTCTTCCTACACTCTTTCTCTATGCCCCAAATCCTCCAACTTCCTAACTTAGACTTATGGAATACAAAACCCAAATATTTTGCAGCCATTGGCCATGTCCCTTCCCTGAGTCAATAAACCCAGAATACTTGTTATGCGTGGGGCGGGGGGGGGGGGACAAGAAAAGTGGAAAATACTGGTGGAAAAGCAAAGAATATTAGTTTATGAAAACTGCCATCTGGATGAATGTGATATAGAAGAACATACTCCTGAAGCCAAAGAGACATGGAATTGGATATCAACAATGCTCCTTCCTAACTGTAACTAGGGCCAGTTGTAGTCTCTCTGAGACTTTGTATTGTCACCAAAATAAGGAAGCAAAGTACCTACTTTCTGGAGTTGTTGTGGGGTCTAAATTTAATGAGATAACATATGTAAAACACAAAGACGATACCAACTAGCCAAGTCAACGTGGTCACAGAGACAATTGAAGTCTGGGTTGATTTCCCAGTTCTTTCCTAAGGAGCCAGCATCAGTGAAGACACCAGCTATCCAGCCTGAAGATCCATTCTGCATATTGCCTCCCACTGCTATGTAAGTTGCTGCTACGGAGGGTAGCTGGCTCCTTACTCGTTTATCTTGTGCTACGGAATAGCTTGAGGATGGGAACTAGGTTTTCAATTCTTCCCTATCTATATTATTTTTTAGATCTGGTGCATTTTGTCTTTTGTGCTTTCCTAAATCCAAATAAATAGTCAGCAGACAGACAAATGCCTTATATTTTAATCTACTTGGCTATTAAACTGGAACACTGCTGAGCTCTTCTGGGAAATTAGGATGCTTTAGTGTTTTTTTAGGAACTGGCGAAACCCAGGCACAGCCACTATTGACTTGGCCAGATTTTCCTTCTCTAAGAGGTTGTCATTCAGATGCAGAGCCACTAGATGTCACACATGGGGAAGTGTTCTGCTCTGCTCTGTGATTTCTCCTGCAAGGAGAGATGGTGATGCACTATTATCCTTCTGTAAAAACCAAACAAAATATTTTGAACAGATTTATTTTTTTAGAGTACTTTTAAGTTTCTAGTGAAATTGAGAGAAAGGTACAGAGTTTCCCAAATACCTCTTGCCCACACATACATAGGCTCTCCCAATATCAACATCACTTACCAGAGTGGTACATTTTTTTTTTTTTTTTTTTACCAAGGATGAACCCACATCAACACATAATTATCACCAAAGGTCCATTGTTTACATTAGGGTTTACTACTGTTGTTGTATATTCTATGGATTTGAACACATATATAGTGACGTACATTCATCATTATGCTTATTTGCCATCTGTATATCTTCTGTGGTAAGGAGTCTGTTAAGGAATTTGGTCCACTTTAAGTCAGGTTATTTTTTTTTTTTAATGTCCATTTATTTTTGAGAGAGGGACAGAGCATGAGCAAGGGAAGGGCAGAGAGAGAAGGAGACACAGAATCTGAAGCAGGCTCCAGGCTCTGAGCTGTCAGCATAGAGCCCAATGCGGGGCTCAAATTCGCAAACCGTGAGATCATGACATGAGCCGAAGTTGTACCCTTAACCAACTGAGCCACCCAGGTGCCCCTGATTTCCCATTATTGAGTTTAAGTGTTCTTTGTATATTCTGAATAAAAGTCTTTTATCAGATGTATCTTTTGTAAATATTTTTCCAGTCTGTGGCTTGTCTTCTCATTCTCTTGACATTTGTCTTTCACAGAATCTGTGTTTTAAGTTGTAATGAAGTCCAGCTTAGCAATTATTTTTTTCGTAGATCATGTCTTTGGTTTTGTATCTAAAAAGGCATCACCATCCCAAAGGTCATCTAGATTTTCTCCTATATTATCTACTAAGAGTATTACAGTTTTGCATGTTACATTAGGTCTGTGATCCATTTTGTGAAGGGTTGTAATGTCTGTGTCTAATTCACTTTTTGCATATTGATGGCCAATGGTTCCAGCACCATTTGTTGAAGAAACTACTTTTGCTATACTATACAGCAGTCCTCCCTTCCCCTTATCTGGTTTCACAGTGTATGGTTTTAGTCAGCCTGTGATCAAACAGTCCAGAAACAGATGACCTTCCTTCTGAAGTCTAACTTCCTAGAAGCCTAACTCCATGTCAGAATGCCTATGTCATTCAGCTCACTTAATCTCATCATGAAGTTTCTTTATTATCTCACATTATCACCAAAAGAAGATGAGTAAGTGTGGTATGGTATTTTGAGAGAGAGAGAGAAACTACATTCACATAAGTTTTATTACAGTATATGGTTATAACTCTTCTATTTTATTATTTGTTATTGTTGTCAATTTCTTACTGTTACCTAACTTATAAATTAAACTTTGTCACAGGTATGTGTATACAGGAAAAAACATAGTATATATAGAGTTTTGTATTATCTGTGGTTTCAGGTATCCACCAGGGTCTTGGAATATATCCCTAATAGATAAGGGGGGACTGTTGTACTGTCTTACTCCTTTATCAAAGATCAGTTGACTATTTTTATAGATGTCTATTTCTGGGCTCTCTAGTCAGTTTCATTGGTCTTTACTTCCATTCTTTTGCCAACACCACACTGTCTTGATTACTTTAGCTGCGTAGTAAGTCTTGAAGTTGGGTGACATTGGTCTAACTTTGTTCTTCTCCTGCAATACTGTGTTGGCTGTTCTGGATCTTTTGCCCTCCATAAAAACTTTAGACTCATTTTGTTAATGTCCATATCATAACTTGTTGGGATTTTGACTGGAATTGCTCTGAAACTCTGGGTCAAGTTGGGAAGAACTGACCAGTGCCAGTCTCAGCCTATCAATAACCAATGTTGTGGCTGGACCCACGCTTGTGGTTCTCATTATGATTGCAAGATACTTTCAGCAATAACCATCAGGAAGTTTTTTTTATAAAAGTTTGGTACACCACGAGTTTGTGGATGGAGAGAATGTGTATGGGCCTCTGTTTCTGCTTTTTGGGGGTAGAGGATTGAAGCCTACGGTTTTGAGAGCTCACTTTGTATTTATGAATTTCAAAACATTAGAGAAAGAATTTAAAGCACAGGAAGAGGGGGGAAAAAAAAAACCAAGCAGTCCAATGGTCAGATATATAAACCAAAGGAGTCAGAGGGAGTGGGGATAGGTGGGCTGGCTCTTTATCTAGTGTGGTTCTTACTGGGAACAAATGTTTAAGGAGCCAAGAATGTGGTTCAATGAGGTCAAATGGTCCTTTTCTCTAGAATGATGGAGAAGGTGGGAAATGACTAAGCATTTCAGGGCTGGTACTGGTTACAGGTAGGTGTGGCCACCTTGCCCAAGGGCATACTTTCCTGGGATGGTTCACATCCAAGGATCATCTGGTATAGAAAGGCTCAGTCATTTCAGTGCAGTGTAGGACAACTCTGAAAGACCCTTTTAACTCCAGGATTTCCCAAAGGATCAGCTGAAGCTGCTTTTATTAGGCCTGCATCTCAGCTTGTCTTCTCCCTCAACTAATCCTGCTTCTTTCTCCCTCTTTCTACAGGCACTTCCTAATAAACATACTACACATGAACCTCTGCCTCAGAGTCAGCTTCTTGGAGAACCTAACCTGTATCAATGTGCATGGGAAATAGGGTTTCTTTCCCATCCTGGAGCAAAACTGGTACTCCCAAGAGTGAGATGGGAGAGTGAGCAAAGTAATTGACTTGTTCTATTGAAGAATAGCAGTGGTACTTCTCAGCTGATTACAGCTGAAGATAATACTGGTTACAACTGTAAATGAATAGCGGTACCCCCCACAGAGCAGTGGGTTCAAAAATCCTGCAGGGAATTGGGATTTTATGGTATTTAATTCTAGATAACTAGGTGAACTCTTCGTCCTTTTCAAAGTCCAGTTAAAATGTCACTGGCCTTGTTATTCTTTCTGTAAGTCCTTCATAAAAAAGTCAGTCTCTTCTTTCACTTGGGTGGCACAGCAGTTAGAATCAGTGTCATACCAAGGGTGGTAGGTGGGGGAGAAGGGAGAGAAATCTTCCCTGAGAGCAAGCATAGAGGGGGTATACTGTCTGTGGACAATTGAAAAACAATAATAAAACTGACTAGAGGTCAGCTGCTTTTTATTATCACCATGCATTGGCAACTCTAAACAACATCAGTTTGACAAAATATTCCTTCCTTCCTTCCATGAGGAGTGCTTCTCTGTATCTCATACACTCCTTTCCACCTTGGCCTACTCTGACTCAGTATATACCTTCATTATAGCACCTATCACCTCATATTATACTGTTTACCCCAGACCATGGGTTCTCTATGTCTAATTTAAGTGTGGCTGATTTTTGCTCCCTCTTTGTCATCTCTGTATGATCCCTATTATAATTCTTGGCCAAAGTAGTCACCAATACTATTTAGTTGAACAAATAAAAGACAGTAATTCTGTTCTTCATTTACATGTGGGAGCAGCAGGTTATTACAGAGATAATAGTCTTCTAGCCCTAAAGCTCAACCAACATCCTAAATCAGTGTCATTATCATCTCCCTCAAACTTGATTTTCTTCGAATTTTTCACAAGTATTAATTCAAAACTTTACTTTTCCTGGAACCACCAACCTATTGGGATAGATCAAGTCATGTAACAGTAATAATTTAAATGTCTCTAGTCCATGTCTCCACTTGCCTACTCAGGACTGCCACACCCATGTATTTCTGCATGCAATCCTGTAATAAATAATTGTTTATGCAATGAATAAATATTAACTACTATGTGCCAGGCTCTGGGCTAGCACCTCTGAAATCTCATCCAAGTATGTCTGACAGTTCCAAGAGAGTGTCTTAGCCATGACTGCAAACAGAGCAGAAGGAACACACACATTTCTCTTGCTAATAGTGACTTCCCCACCCAATGCAACTTTATGCATTGTTTCATAACAAGTCTCTGATTTATATGAGTCTTTGCAAAGACTCCTTCCAGGGGATTAGGAGAAGAGGACAAAAAGGAAAGAAAATTCTCTTTTGCCATATGTCACCCTTCTTTTCTTTAATCTATCCTTTACCTTTTAGCCAGACTATCTTGTATATATATGGATAAGTTTAAACCACTTGCTTCATCAAATCTCATCAGTGGTTTCCTATTACTATAAAGTAAACCCAAATCTCATGACATTTAAGGTTAGTTGAAGGGAAAAAAAAACATACAAATAAATGTCACAGAACCAAAATGACTAACATATGGGAACTCTCAAATTTTCTTTTCTTCTCTCTGCCAACTGAAGAGTGGTCTGGCTCTGCCCTGCTCAGAGTTTTCTTTTCCTTTTCCTTTTCCTTTTGAGGAGAGTTCTTCCAGTGTCCTGTGCACAGCCACTAGCTGGTGGCATAGTTGGACGGCTGCCCAAAGGTACCAGGGGCAGTGGAGACAGGCCTGAGCTTTAGCGCGTAATCAGCCGCCCAAGATGTGCTTGCCATTGGCGCCATGTTTGACACGCGCAGAAGCCCTGCAGAGTTGGGTTTTGTGGTTTACGGTTGGGAGGACAGAAGATGTCTGGGCAAGACAAGAGAAGGAAAGGGGCGCCTGGGTGGCTCAGTCGGTTAAGCGGCCGACTTCAGGTCAGGTCAGGATCTTGCGGTCCGTGAGTTCAAGCCCTGCGTCGGGCTCTGTGCTGACAGCTCAGACTGGAGCCGGTTTCGGATTCTGTGTCTCCCTCTCTCTGACCCTTCCCCTGTTCATGGTCTGTCTCTCTCTGTATCAAAAATAAATAAACGTTAAAAAAAAATTAAAAAGAGAAGGAAAGGGGGTAGAGAGAGAATGTCTACTACTGGGAAAAGAGGTTTGTATGGTGGTTAGTGGGAGAAAGGACCAGAGAAGCTGTGGGTGGGTAAGGAAAGAGACAGGGAAGAAATGAGATTTTAAGAAGCAGTGTTCAAGTAAAGAATCTGAGTTACTGTGAAATTTCTTTTGGGTGTTGGACTATGCTTTGTCTGCCATAGTGTTAGAAAAGTCATTTTATGCTCCAGACTTCATGTCTCGTTCTAACTAGCTGACCAGTTAATTAAGGTCTGCAACTGCCTTGCAGGAAAATGAGTATTGGAAGAAGAAATTTTGTCCTTGCATTTATTAGCTGTTTGACCTTGAGAGAGTTAACACTTTTCTTAGCTTACATTTTTATTTTTCATCTGCAAACTAGGGTCGTAGTAGCACCTGCCTCATGGAACGGTTGCAAGGATTAAGTGAAATCATGTTTATAGAAAGCTCTCTGCTCAGTATTTGGCCTAGTGCGAGTGCTGACTAAATGATCACATCCTGTTATTGTTTATGTTGCTAGATGGGGAAAATAAAACAGAATCCTCGGAAGTCTCCAGCAAGAAATTAGGTTTCCTGGCAAGCTAGATGGGACCAAGAAGAGACCATGGGGCTTGCTGAAAGTACAGCGCCAAGAATCAAATCATTCTACTTCTGCAGTGATTCCTGTAGTCTGTAGACACAACATATTTTGATTGCTAACTGCGAACATGTCATACTTCCCCTAAGTAGTAGTTTCATACGGTAAACCTTTCATATAATTTTAACATTTTTCTACATCTTATTTGCTTAAGTTTGTTTTTCTTTTTTTTTAATTAAAAAAAATATTTGTTTATTTTTGAGAGACAGAGTATGAGCAGAGGAGGGGCAGAGAGAGAGGGAGACACAGAATCCGAAGCAGGCTCCAGGCTCCGAGCTGTCAGCCCAGAGCCCAACGCAGGGCTCAAACTCACAAACCGCAAGATCATGACCTGAGCCGAAGTCAGATGTTTAACCCACTGAGCCACCCAGACGCCCCTTTTTGTTTTTCTTTTTTCTTCCATATTCCATCTTGTTTGCTTGCTCCCACTCAATCCTATTTCTATTAAGAAGATTTGAGGACTGCAAAACTCCTCCAAACTTGAATTCAAATGACAAAAATAAGCTTACCAACCCACCCCTCTTCTCTCCAAGCCATCGCCCTCCTTCCTTCCAGCAGCCTAACCCTTGCCTTTGGCATTTCTCCCAAGAGTGACTTGCTCCTCAAGATCTCAGCTTTCACCTCCATAGGTGAAAAGGGTAGAGGCCTTTAATCAGTGGTATCTTTTTGTTTCATAAGGAAACAACAACAATAACATCAGAACTACACTCCTTCAACAGCTAGTTGCAATTATAAGGCGGATACAACTTAAAATTCAGACAAACACTGATACAAAAGCTTTCTAAGCCAGAGTGGTCCAAAGGGACACTGCCTGTCTCTCTTGTGGTTTTCTTCCACTTTCTCCTAAAGCTCACTCTTTCCTTCTTGTCTTATAAGGCTCTGCCCTCTCATGTCATTTTCTTTCCTTCTAAAAAATTTTTTTTAATGTTTATTTATTTTTGAGTGACACAGAGAGAGACAGAGCATGAGCAGGGGAAGGGCAGAGAGAGAGGGAGACACAGAATCTGAAGTAGATTCCAGGCCCTGAGCTGTCAGCACAGAGCCCGATGTTGGGCTCCAACTCACAGACCGCGGGATCATGACCTGAGCCAAATAACATCATTTTCAAAGGCTCAGTGTTCTTAATCTGTGGGCTGAGGATTCTAGCACAAAAGCTTACCACTGGAATCCACGGATAATTTCAAGGGGAAATGACCCTATAAGTATAAAGACCCTTTAAACTATTTTCAAGAGGTGTGTGTGTGTGTGTGTGTGTGTGTGTGTATCTGCCTGTCTGTTTGTCTGTGTGTATGTGTTTATATGTTCATGTGCACAAGCAGTTGCATTTTCTGGGACAAGGATCATATCTATTAGTAAAATCCCAAAGACCCATCCAAAATTAGTCAAAATTTGTAGGACTTTAATGGTTTATTTAAAAACTTAATTCCATTTTTAAAAAATGTTTTTTAGTTTTTGAGAGAGAAAGTGCAAGCAGGGGAGGGGCAGAGAGAGAGAGGGAGAGAGAAATCTCAAGGAGGCCCCACGCTGTCAGTGTGATGCCCAATGCAGGGCTCGATCTCACAAACCATGAGACCATGACCTGAGCCAAAACCAAGAGTCAGACACTTAACCAATGGAGCCACCCAGGTGCCCCCTCAAATGCTTATTTCCATTTATTTCTGTTTTGTTTCCACTTCTCTCATTGCACTTATGTTTTCTTTATACACTAATAACTCTTTCTAGGCATTGCAGATCTCAAAGCAGAAATATTTCTCCCTTATCCACTATTATTTCAGAGGATTGGCTCCCAGTTTGGGCCTATATAATAGATACTTCAATTAAAATGATGGTTTCAAACAATGTGGATGCATGGTGACACAAAACATAATTCAGTTTGGCTCTTGCTGTCCAGGAGCTTATGATATAACAGGAAGGCAGATATATTGGAAAAAAAAAGCACCACCAATCACAGCAGTACGGAGTCTTACTTATGGGGAATTGTGGGAAGAATAACTAGTACGTTTTAAAATCTTTCTGGGAGAGTTAGGATAGACCTGTAGAAATAGGTGATGTTTAAATGTATCTTGAGGGGTGCCTGGTTGGCTCATTAGAAAATGTGACTCTCCTTCTTGGGGTTGTAAATTCAAGTCTTACACTAGGTGTAGAGATTACTTAGAAATAAAATCTAAAAAAAAAAAAAAAAAAAAAAAAGAATCTTGAAAGTCCTTGGGGAGTTTTTATAGGGACAAGTGGGCATGGGCATTTTTGGCAGGAATGGGAACAGTGATTCGTTTGGGTATACTTGGGGCCTGAGGTGAGTGAATAGGCATGGCAGGATCTGTGACTGGTGGGTAGGGGACATTGGAGTTAGGTGAACCATCTCAAGTGAACAACATGGGATTTCAGGTCAAATCACAGATGTGTGTGTATGCCCACGTGCATGTATGCGTGTCCTTACATACATGCCTATCTAGAGAAAATGTACTTCAGCTCAGTTGTCCAGAACTTCCAGGGTGTGGGAGATAAAGAAGTAGAGGGTGAGCAGACAGAGACCATTTGGAAACAGAGTCGTCCAGCATCTGAGCCCTAGAAAGCCTCAGGTTTGAGGTGGAGATAGGGAGACAGTTCCCTGAGCCATGAATAAAGGACTCAAATCTGTCACAAGGGAAAGAAGACAAAGCCGCTATAAACACTATTTAGTTCTAGGAGCACTTTAGGGGCGCCTGGGTGGTTCAGTCGGTTGAGCGTCCAACTTTGGCTCAGGTCATGATCTCTCGGTCTGTGGGTTCGAGCCCCGCGACGGGCTCTATGCTGACAGCTCGGATGGAGACTGGAGCCTGCTTCAGATTCTGTGTCTCCCTCTCTCTCTGCCCCTTCCCCGCTCATGCTCTGTCTCTCTCTCTCAGAAATAAACAATAAAAAAAATTTTAATTCTAAGAGCACTTAAAAGGCACCAATGACTACAGATCCTTAAACACTTCTCATTTTGCCTATTTAAACTAGGAACTTACAGCTTACTTTATCAAGAAGTATCTTGGTTTTTTGTGGAGAGCATTGTACAGAGTGCACATGGTTTAGATCATGCAATTATGTTCCAAATGAAACTCTATTATTCACTTATAAAGGTCACAAGTAAAACGACTATTTTTGAAAAAGGTGACTTTCACATAATTCTTTTGCATTTTAATAACATGTTCGTGGACATTTTATTCTGAACATGTCTTTAGTGCCTTAGCAAACAAGCCTACATAATATTTTCACTGATAAACACATTACTAATGGCAGAGCCTATAGACCAAAGAATGTAAGACTAAACATTGTAAGGTTGTTTGTAAGTTATGGCTCTCTGTGAGAGAACCAGACATTTGTATCCTTTGCCTAAGGCTGCTTAGAGACAGTTGAGCTGTCAAATAAAGTTACTAAATGGGCTTTTAATTTACTGTATATATCAGAACCTGAGGATAATGTTGCAAGTATCTGAGAATTGGCTTGTGGAAGAAGCTAAATTTGGCTGTTATCACTATTAAAGGGGCCATATTTGATTCATTGTTTTAGTTTGCAGAATTTAAGTATATTTGAGGAGGTGCTGAGATAATATATTTGAATTAAATATAGTGGGCAGAGTAACTTGGAAAGATCTTTTTGCTCTGACAATGGTTTTTATTTAGATAAAAGGGCTTAGGCCCTTTTCCGTGGGAAAAAAAATAGAAAATTTATAGGCTGTTATTTTGTTTTGTTTTGTTTTCTCACCAAGGAGTATCTACTAGCTATCTTTCTTGATGACACAAGCCTGTTTCTTCCAATGTTACCCTTGATGATCTTGTCTAAGCATGTTGCTAAGATATGGGTTTAAATCAAGAAACCCCAGGGGTTTGCAAGCAGGAGGGTGCATGATAATGTTTTACAGGTATAGTACAGAGTGTAGTATTTGCTGGAAGTGAAGGGAGGTTTCTGAAGAAGGATCCACCTGAAAATTTCTCTCCTCTTACCAAAGTCTATAGCAGTGTATGGAAATCATGACCAATAGAGCCACAGGGAGAGAAGCATCCTTGCCTGAGTCTTCCCTACAGGGTGCATTAGCAAATGGGAATTAGCAGACAGTGAACCTCTCAGAGTCCAGCTCTGCAGGACTCTGGACATATTGCATACGGACACTTTCCAGAGAAACTGAACCGTGTTAATAATGGCCGAAAAATATTTCTCCATAGTTGGTATATTATCCCTAACCCAAAGATGTGATACGTTCATTGCTGGCCAATTTGGAACACAGAAGAGGAGAAGCAGACAAGATAGATCACAAAGTCAGGACAGAGGAAGCCCTGGGAAGAACGTTCCTCCAACCTGTCTCCTTGAAGACAGGTAATCTCTTGCACGTGTACTTGTTTGAACCTCACTTAGGTAGATCTGTCTATGGGTTCTAGATTTTTGCTTGGGTAGTGGTTTGAAGAGAAGATTTTAATCACCCATAGTGGAATTTCTGTTAAAGAAAAAGTACCTCGAAAAGGGAAATCATTTGTGTAATAGGTCAGGTGAAAGATGAGAGCGTGGAGGTGAATGAAGAGATGGGGAGTGGCTGTGCATTAGGATTTGGAGAGAAGGAAGACATAAGTGGAAGAGAAACAGAGATATGGTTGTATGGTACACATGACAAATAACATATAAGAATAGGCTCTCCTAATATTCAATTTAAAATTTTATGTTGCACACAACACGTCTCTTCCTTGCTCATAACGACAGTCAATGGAGTCAGCTGGGTACTCCAAGGCTTTATGCAGTTGCTAAGATAGTTCTTTTTTTGGCCATCAGAGCCATATGCAAATAATGTAAAAATAAAAATATGTGCAATGTCCGACATCTGTCTTCACCCCTTTAAGTACAGTTGTAAAATGTTAAAATGTTAATCAGAATGTTAATATATGCAGCATGTCTAGGGCCTTTATAGAATTAAACAATAGTTAGAAGTGGTTTCCTACTGTGCTTTTCTATTTATTTCCATTTTTTGGTAACCCGCTTGAAATTCTGTCTGAACTATTTAAAAAGTAATTTTATCTGGGGGCTTAAAGTATCTTTATTCTACCTCTTTTATGGCAAGTTATGATTGTTATTATTTAAAAAGCAATTTATTTTTCTAAGTTGACAAATTGTCATAACCGGTTAACTTTGGGTGCTGGAAATCTATGGTGACTTCTAAAGCTTTACATATCTTTTGCGTATACATTGTAAGCTAAAAACATATTGTCCAGAAATGTTACCAGTTAGCAATTTAATTCTTTCTGAAGGTTTCTCTTGTTTAAATGTGAAATCACAACTTACGCTTTTCTCTAGGGACTATTTATCTAAAAACACAATTATTTTATTTATTTATTTACTTATTTATTTATTAATGTTTATTTATTTTTGAGGAAAGAGAGACAGAGTGTGAGTGGGGCAGGGGCAGAGAGAGAGGGAGACACAGAATCTGAAGCCGGCTCCAGGCTCTGAGCTGTCAGCACAGAGCCCAATGTGGGGTTTGAATCCATGAACCACGAGATCATAACCTGAGCTGAAGTCAGACGCTTAACTGACTGAGCCACCCAGGTGCTCCAATGTTTAAATGTTTTTTACGTAAACACGACATGAGTCTAACAAATAAAAATAATCCAAATAGTCGTTTTAAAAATTTTTTTAATGTTTAATTTTGAGAGAGACAGAGAGAGATGGAGTGTGAATGGAGGAGGAGCAGAGAGTGCGGGTCATAAGATCCGGAGCAGGCTCCAGGCTCTGAGTTGTCAGCACAGAGCCCAACGCTGGGGTCGAACTCATGAACCATGAGATCATGACCTGAGCGAAGGTGGACACTGAACCAAATGAGACACCCAGGCACCCCCAAAGAGTTATGTTTTTAAAGGCAAATAAATCAATGCATCTTGGTGTGTGTGTGTAATTTTCTCTTCTTCCTTAGCCTAATCTTGAATTACTTGAACATGTTTGTTTTGTATCTCTGCCAATCTTAACCCCATTTCTCCAGCATTCTGATCAGCACTAGTCCTATATTATCATGAGGTTGTCACCAAAGCTAATATAGAATTTATTCTGAATTCACAAAGCTTCCCTCTTCTCAACACTTAAAAAATGTATATAGGTGGGAAAAAAATTAAGTTTCTTTTCAATGCTTATAGGGAAGTTGTTTACTTAAACTGCTTATTTCTTTAAAGTAATTACCATTCTTTGATGCTATTGACACAATTCCTTAACTTGAGTTTTTTGTTGAAACAGAATATGTAAAAAAGAGCTGTTAAAAACGTATTTTATCACCATGGCTAACGTGTATCAGAATCTTGAAAATCAGTCATTTGATCCATCAGATGAAACATGAAGGTAAGTTAACTCTGGAGGTCACAAAACCCTTTTTTCTCCAGCTTGTTTCTGGTGAACAGTGATGGTGCAGATGCGGCCCCTTGATGACACTGCACAGAATTCCTTCTGGCAGAAATGGGGATACAGGTCGGCTGCTTCTAAGTGCTCGGCAAGGCCACAAGGAAAAAAAATTATCAACTAGAATTTTAAATTGTTGGCTCGGGGCACGGTCAGAGGATCAGGATTATTTTAGACTGATGTTTCTTTCATTACCACAGGGTTGTCGTAGCTAAAATAAGACCTGAGACTTGCCGATGATGGAAGAAGTTGAATTTACAGCCTCCCTGGATCTCTTGTCTGTGGTTGGGAAGGAGGAAGACCAAGGGGACTGGAAAGGGAGCATCTGTATCAGTTTCAATGATGCTGAGCGTCCTGGTCCCCTCAGGGTCTCCTCTGCCAGCAGAGTAGCCCCTTCTTCCTTGTTGGGGAAGTTGGTGCTGCCTTGCCTGGAAACCTGCAAAGGTGAAGCTGCCTCCCTCACGGACCCTTTCCATTTCTTGTTTTTCCAAACCTGTAATTACCGTCAGGTCCCAGAACACCCTAAGGGTCAGATCCAAAGTGTGACTTGAGAGGAAAGAGCTGACATCATAAGATTTGCAAGACTTTCACAATTCTTGTAATCAGAAAGCCAAGGGGATTGATACTAATGGTCTGCAGACAGGGAGGAAAGAACCTGGTTTGGGGAGGCACTCATTCTCTCAGCTACTGGGCACGTTGGCTGCAGAAGACTCACATCTGAGCTCCTCCCTTGGAGTTGATCTCTCCTGAAGGGACTTCTCCTTGGAGCAGCCTGCATCCAAAAACTGGTCAGCTCAAGGACACAAAGACCTTGCCCCCCCTTTTTTTTTAATGTTTATTTATTTTTGAGAGAGAGAGAGAGAGAGAGAGAGAACGCGTGTGCACTTGCACTCAGGGGAGGGGCAGAGAGAGAGGGAGAGAAAATCCTGAGCAGGCTCACAAACCATAAAATCATGACCTGACCCAAGTTGGAAGCTTAACTAACTGAGCCACCTAGGCTCCCCTGACCTTGCCCCTTTCTTAATTTGGGAAAGCCATTAATTCAGGAAGGTCTATCCCAGCTCTTAAATGTCTGTGGGGTTGGCCTAGGCCTCTGCTGCAAGTACCCGGCAGTTCAGCTTCTCCTTCTGTCCAGCTCTGCTTGCTGTGGCTCCCTCATAAATGTTATTTCTGAGACCACTGCTCTGTCCATTTCCTGTGCAAATTTGCATCTTAGAATCTGGATGGTTCCAGGAGAAATAGACCTGAGACAGCTGCTGCCAGGACTAATCCACAGAAGTGGACTGTAAAGTGAATTGCTTGACTTGAATCCTTCCTGGGCTGCTGGCTGGCAGTTAAAACCCAACCTCCACTTACAGGTAGAATTTGTAGAGCCCTTGGCTTATTATGGTGTTGCAATTGGGAAGACTTTCACTGGTGTTGAATTATGGACTTTGGCGAAGGAAATGCACTTGTGGGTGCAATATCTTGAAAGTTCCAGAGATTTGGGGAGAAATGATAATTATAAGGGCTGTGGAATGGGATCGCTGTTGCTACTGGCCACTGATACATTAGAGAAAGACAAAGAAAAGCTGAGGGTGATTAATCACCACATATTGGCAAAGTGTGAGTCAGAAGGTGTTTTTGGAAGCATGAAGGATTGGGCTCAGGATTTAATTAGAAGAGTAGCAAAGCTGCAGAGAAGGAATGTGGAAATCCCACCCCTAGCAAGTCTGTATGTCAAGGTCTGGGCTGCCAGAGGGAAAGTACCGGACCCTGAGACTTGTATTTGGTTCACTGAAGTACCTTAAATCTCTGAACCCTCTGAGCCTGTGGAAGTGACCAACCCCTCCCCGTAAGAGGCTAGTGCTCTGACCTTGTTTTGGAGATGACACACAGGGGTCTGCCTCGGAAGATAACAAGCACCTCATTTAGGATATAACCCCACCTCTGCTAGTGAAAACCAGATCAATTGCTAGAGTTGAGTCACAACATAACCTGGCCAGCAAGTGCCAGGCCAAAGAAGGCAGGAAAGACACTGTACTTTGAAGAAGCTATAGGACTTAGCCAACACATACCACCAGAAGTCGGGAGACCATGGATTGGACCAGATTCTGAGGGTGCTGGAGCACAGGAATAGAATGTGAAGTTGGACAAGCAGAGTTTTTCAGTATGTGACAGAGGAAGTAACACCCTGACACGGACCTGGGGGATGGTGCCAACACGTTCTGAAGACAGCTCTTAAAAGCTTGGAAGAAGTAATGGCCCACACTGAGTGAAGGAGAACTGTGAGAACGGCTGAGACCAATAGTGGAAAAAGACGAGATACAAGCTAGAGGTGAGTGTGCTCTGTGGATATATCACGTAAGAGCAGAAAACACTGGCTTAGTTGAATTTGTGAAGAAAAGCAAAACAAAACTTGTGCTGTATTCTTTGAATTCCAGGGTAGAGGTCATTGGCAGTCCATAATTATGCATTACATTCTGGGTTGTCCCTATTAGCATATGGTTCACAGGCTGTTTTTGTTGGTGGTGGCTTGTTGTTCACCATGTGTGTCCTGAGAAAGAGAGTATGTTGGGGGCTGTGTGTTCCACCTCAGAGCCCATTCTGGATAGCCCTCTTTGCTCTGGGAAGGGGCTTTCCCTCTTTCACAAGGTGTAACACGTCTCCTCTGTTCTGGATGGGATGGTTAGGGGGCTGGGAAGTCTTGGGGTGCAAACCATAGTGGATGGTTGATGGCTAGGCAGTGGGCTGAATGATGCAGATTGGTGGCATCAGTTCTGCCCAGACCAGAGCCTTCCTGTTTTTCTTCATCCGTTGTCTTCCATCATTTTTCTAATGCTGGGGAGCAACCTCTCTGCAAGCATCCATCTGAAGCTCTCAGCTCCTATTTGGCCAGAGTGTTGTTGGAGAGTTGAGTATCTTAGCTTTCTTTTCAGGCTCTGCATTGGTGACTCGTGTCTGCCTCCGAGCACTCGGGTGAGAAAGCACTAGGGGGATGTAAGTGAACAAATTGAGTATTTCAGCAGAAAGATGCAAACTGATACTTCAAAATCTTATTGCACCATTTCACGAAACTCTTGATTGTTTGTGGTATGCGAGGTAACAGAAAATAGTTTGAGAACTGCTGAAATACATAACATTGTCAGACTGGACCATTCAGGAAACATTTCAGTCAAGTTGGAAAAATTGGTCTGCTCTTAAAATTTGTGGACTTTTGTAAGTTCCGCTGGGACAAGTTACATACACTTCCACTCATGTATTTACCAAGCTGAGGAACACTTGCAGACTTGGAAATTTATCTTATGACCCTAATTTCTTCTCCTATTTACCAAGACTAACTCACATTAAATCACCCAACAAAACTTGAACAAGCATCAATAACATTTTCCCCCTTACACAATTTCATTTTCATTAAAGGCTACATCAAGAGGAGAAACTCAATTATTTCAAGATAAAAAGTTAGGTTAGGTGGAACTCTGCATATTTGCCAGCCATCTGGTTCAGTCACAAACACCCCAGGGATCCTGACCATATTTGCAACTGAAAAGAATTTGAACTTGAATGACTTTTAAATTGGGACGTAAAATGTGGCAACCCAGACTATGCACAGATACTTAGCAAGGACTAATGAATAAATCTGTTGTGAGCACGATGCTCCGTGATGTTGTCTTTTCTTCAGAGATAACTAGAAGGATGCAAACATTTGTGAATAATTGGATGAAAAATTCTTTCCCTGAAATTAAACCATACCTGTAAAATACATTGTAAATCAATCTACTAACTACCTATACTGCATTTACCTCCTCTAAGGTCTTGACCAACACAGGCTGAGACAAGAGATGTCTCAGGATTATCACTTAATGATATCTCAAACTTTTCATGCAATGTCTTTGAGAGTAAACAATTTTGAGACCATTGATTCTAATTTTAAGTCCCAGAGAGAGGATCTTTAGTCAATGAAAAAAAACTTCATTTGCTACAGGAGGATTTGCTAAAGCAGGAAAAAAATACTTTCAGTTCAAATGTCACTTGTTTCTTATTTTAAGAAACTTCAGCCAGGTCAGACCATGAGAAAATTTTTCAGAGCACGTGGTTGATACAAATTTGACATTGTATTTGGCTTCACAATTCAATACATGTTGGTAAAAACACGTATTTATTAAGAATTTTGGTAATCTTTTTTTGAAAAAATATATTGCCAAAGCCAGATTCATTGGGTCTATTAGAAATATGAGTACGACTTGCAAGTTTCACATTTTGACCTTTGGGCAAAAACTGTTTAGGTCTTAAGCTGATCATTGCCAGATTGGAGAAGGAATAACTTGCTTTGTACACAGCTTGGCATATAGTAGACTGAAGGGTAATCATTTTAAGCTTTAAGGCTTGGACCTTGGGAAAAAATTGCTACTTGATGTACTGTGCCTGCAAAGGAAATCACAAATGATGATGATGGTGGTGATGATATTGACGATGAAAATAGCATGAATTGAACAGTTGGTAGTGTCAGGCATTTTTAGAGGCGCTTACACATTAACTCCTTTAATTAACAAATAATCTTAACCGATGGGATAAATGCTGAGATGAGTTCATTTCTTTCATAATGGAAGGTACTCCTAAAAGGACTGCCCAGATAAAAGATGAGGGTTGGGTAAAATATCCAGGGGCTTCCTGGAGACAGTCAACCTTGACGGAGCCACAGAGAGGTGGCTGGTTGAGGGAGGAGCACTCCCATCCAGCTCTGGTGGACATCAAGGCAGGAGATTCGTTGTGGTCATTTAGCAGATGGAACAGCTCCACTGTTCCTTTAATCCCCCTTCTACTCAGATCATCCACCTTGCAATAAAAAAGGCAGGCATTTCTTTAAAAAGGAACTACTGCCTACCTTGGGGATGTAGGGAAATGTGTGGTGTGCTTTGAGTTGTTGCAATGATTGGAAGGGGGTAATCCCTGGCAATGAGTGCCTCAAAGAGTGGGAGGTGTTAAGTGTCCTGAGAGGTGAGATAATCCCATACAGTAAAGAATTACTTTATCTAAAATGCCCATGGCCCTTCTTGAGAAATACTGGAGGTAATTCAGGTTATTGTGGCTTTACAGTGGCAAAACTGGCATAGAGGATGATGCGGTGGGGGGGAGTTTGTAGAATTAAATGTTGAATGTTTTTCCAGGTTTTTGGGAAATTGTTAGGCTCCAATGACAATGCACTAAAATTGTGGCACGTCACTTTGTTAAATAATTTTTGAATAATATATCTTTGCTGTGGAAACTTTAGAAGTAGTTTTACTAGGCATGTGAACTGACTGATTGCAGCTAGTTGAGATCATAAAGACAACAGACTTTATTAAATCGACATTTTTGTTACTTGCATAGAAGTGAAGAACTCTCATAGCCTCAGATCAATACTGTATGCTTGTAAATTTTGGAGTTTTTTGAAGGTTTCTATATGTGAAGAGATAGATAGAGGTAAGCTTTAATTATATTTTCATTGTTTTATTTATCTCTGTGTTATTTCAAATAGATAGGAGGGAGTTTATTTACATTACACATCAAAACTGACTTGTGCAGTAAAGCTTTACCTTGTGAGATGAGGGTATTTCTGCAGAACAATTGTTACCTGATAGCTTTCCTCCATGGACTCTTAAAACATATAAAACATATGTTTTATATAAACACAGCATATAGATGCTGTGAAGCTATATGCTGGCTCAATGTTTCTGTTTCCAAAGTCCATCCTGAACAGTGTTGTTCCGCCAAACCCTCCAAACACCGATGCCTGGGATTTCCTCCACCGAGCCTTTAATACGGAGTCACCTCTCAATGAATGTCATACTTTGGTGGTTTCCTGTATCTTTTTGGTGGCAACTAACTGTTGTCATATGGTTAGTGCAACTTTCTAATTAACGTTTGTTATTTTTAATCCATCCAAGTAATTGGTTATCATTCTTTTCTTGGAAATTTAGTTATTCTTCCCAGTGGAGAGGATACAAAATAGAAGTTTATTCTTTCTTTTTCATATAGGAAATATTCTGATAGGAAGTCTTCATGTCTTTAGCCATTAATCTTTCCTTTGTTTTGTCTAAAGCTAGGGATGAAGGGGCAGGCCTTTATCCACTCTGCCAGGGTCAGATGGTTGGCCTCTGTGCTCTGCAGAAGCCATAGAATTAAGGAGGCTGAAGGGTGGCTAACGGAATTTCAAGCTATGCATTGTTCGTGTTTTACATTTGCCTTGGAGTATGTTGTAGCAGATTCAAGTAGCTGTACCAGAGCCATAGGCAAATTAGGAAATCACTTAATAGATTTATTAATGACATAGTTTATATGTTTTATAATTTGTAGAATTGATTAATCAATTAAGTGTTTGAATAAAATCTATAATTTAATTTTATTAAAAATTATGACCTATTGACATATACAATGGAAAATACGATACTGTAAGGCAAAATTTAACAGTGATTTTGTTTTTTCCCTCTGGGTATTTGGATGAGTGATCTTCATTGTTTGGATGCTTATCTGTATTTTCTGGAATTTTTACCATCAGTACATATTAGTTTATGATAAAGACATTAATTATCAATTTACACCTAATACTAGCCTTTGAGGTGAACTATTATTAAAACAGCATTATATTGTCCTTGCTTTTGGAAGCTTATAATGTAGCATATTGTCCAAGAGTTATGCAAATAAAAATTTAAATAATTTTATATTAAAAATTTCCATAGTAACAAAATGAACAATAAAGATATTTCATGGTAGTATGTAATGATGAGTGATAAATAACTTTATGCCTTTAGATAATCTCATTTAATTATGAGAAAAAAGAAGTTGTAATGCTGGTATTGTGACCTTTTTTCTGAGATGAGGAAACTGAGACCTGTTTTTCTATTTGATTTGTGAGTCTGTGTATGAATTCTAATATAATACGTAATACTTAGAGTGCTTACAATGTGCCAGGAGCTGTTCCATCATTTTCCATGAGGTTACGTATGATACAGTGGTTAAGAGGGTGACTCTTTGGACCATCTGCTTGATTTAAATCTTTTTTTGCTAGTTCTAAGAAACTCTGTGACTTTGTGCAAGTCATTTAACCTCTCTGGACCTCCATTTTCTCTTTGTAAAAATGTTGGTAATAATACATGTATCATTATAGGGTTAAGTGAATTAAACAGATTGTATAGGTAAAATACTTTCAATGTAGTGTGGTATATTTTGTTAGCCATTACCAAAATATATTCCCTCAATCAAATTCTATAACCCTATGAGGCAGGCATTTATGAGATCATTAATATTAACATTAATATCTGTACTTTTAGATGGGGGAAATCAACGCCAAGATGATTTTCCGAGAAACAGTAGTGGCAGAGCTAGATTTAACTGAGGGACCCTGGCTCTAGTGTCTGTGCTTTTAACCACTGTATTGAACTCTGTCTTCAAATTATAAGTAGCCCAATATGTTTCATTTGATAAGTGAATTAGTGGTAATGTGATAAGGAATGCATGCCATGTGCACCCTTAGAGTTTAAAAAAGTAAACAGTTATCTCTGGTACTTTATCAAATAACTGAACTATCAAGTAATTGAACCTTATGTCCTTACTTAGGGCAGGGGTAGAATTCTTTATCTTCTCACTTTCCTATATCTTACTTATTCTCTGCCCCCTCCATCCCTGTACCCTCAATTCTCTTCTTTCTCTTACTGGCATTGTGTTGTCTTTTTTCTTTCCTTTTGTTTTGTTTTGTTTTCTTTCTTTTTTTGTCTAAGTGTCCATGTTTGTAAAGTAAAGCTCACAGTGGGCTTAGATCTTTTTTTTTTTTTTCTTCCTGAGATACAACTGAAATCTCAGAGGCTGTCAATTTCAGGGTAGAGTTTGAATTCTTGTCTCCAAAATATTCTACACAGTTATTGTTATAGCCCAGTACTTTAAATAGGATAGAGTTTGATTTCAGGATGACATATAAATGGCTTCAATTAGTTTTTATAGAAGGAGTGACAATAATAGGGCAGGCAGGCAGACAGATAAATAGCTTACTAGATACACATTTGCTGATATAATTGGAATTAACACTGGAAGACAAAGAGCAAATCTAATGAATAAAATATTTATATTTGAAGAATATTCTAAGTTCAATAAATTGAACTGAATTATACTAGTTTAAAAATTTTTAATTGTGAGTTATAAATATCAATTGAACCATGTATCACTTGAATGGCTTAGTTTCTTAATCGGTTAAGACTGGTAGTTCTCAACCATGGTTGCATATTAGAATTGACTGTGGTTTGGTGGGGGGGTGGTTTAAAAATTCCCAAAGTCCAGGAACACCTAGGTGGCTCAGTAGATTATCTGATTTCTGCCCAGGTCATGATCTCATGGTTCTTGAGTTTGAGCCCCACATCTGGCTCTACTCTGACAGTAAGGAGCCTACTTGGGATTCTATGTCTCCCTCTCTCTTTGCCCCTCCCCAACTCACACGCTTTCTCTCTGTCTCTAAAAAATAAATAAAAATAAAACATTAAAAAACTTAAAAATAAAAATTCCCAAAGTCCAGACCGCACCCTTCACCATAATCTGTTGGGGAGAGATGCAGATCTTAGTGTTTTTCAAAAGTTCCCTAGGTAATTGCAATATGCTGAATACAACTACTTTAACAGATTACTAAGTTTTCATGTACATTGAACTTAAAGGTTGGCTTTTAAAAACATTATTCCTATTAAAACAACAGAATTTGCTTCTCAGCCACTTGAAATTTGACTCTCCTCACAGGAATAAGTACCTTCCAATGGAGTAAGGACTTAATTCATCTTTTCTCTGGGCTCACAACAATCATTATACACAAATGTGCTTATTTATCAAAACAGTAAAAGACTCATTCTGCAAGCTCCATTTTAGATTCACATGCAAGATTCTCAGCATCTTCAAAGAAGAGCCATTCAAAGACTCTAAAACCTCAAACTCACTTGATTTTTATCTTTTTCTGCGCTCTTGCTCTCTCGCTTGTGCTCTCTGTCTATATATATATATATATATATATATATATATATATATA